>NW_027473437.1:0-51418 GCF_050947335.1 Megachile rotundata | reverse complement strand
CTTATTATTATCAAGCTAACTCATATTATTAGCGATATTATGCTTATATGATCGATAGAACGACAATTACTATACTTATTACTCTTATTATTATCAATCTAAATCATATTATTCGCCATATTATGCTTATATGATCGATAGAACGGCAATTACTATAGTTATTACTCTTATTATTATCAATCTAACTCATATTATTAGCCATATTATGCTTCCATGGTCGATAGAACGACAATTACTATACTTATTATTCTTATTATTATCAATCTAAATGATATTATTCGCCATATTATGCTAATATGATCGACAGAACGACAATTACTATGCTTATTACTCTTATTATTATCAATCTAATTCATATTATTAGCCATATTATGCTTATATGATCGATAGAACGACAATTACTAAACTTATTACTCTTATTATTATCAAGCTAACTCATATTATTAGCCATATTATGCTTATATGATCGATAGAACGACAATTACTATACTTATTACTCATATTATTATCAATCTAAATGATATTATTCGCCATATTATGCTCATATGATCGATAGAACGACAATTACTATACATATTACTCTTATTATTATCAATCTAATTCATATTATTAGCCATATTATGCTTATATGATCGATAGAACGACAATTACTAAACTTATTACTCTTATTATTATCAAGCTAACTCATATTATTAGCCATATTATGCTTATATGATCGATAGAACGACAATTACTATACTTATTACTCATATTATTATCAATCTAAATGATATTATTCGCCATATTATGCTCATATGATCGATAGAACGACAATTACTATACTTATTACTCTTATTATTATCAATCTAATTCATATTATTAGCCATATTATGCTTATATGATCGATAGAACGACAATTACTATACTTATTACTCTTTTTATTATCAATCTAATTCATATTATTAGCCATATTATGCTTATATGATCGATAGAACGACAATTACTATACTTATTACTCATATTATTATCAATCTAAATGATATTATTCGCCATATTATGCTTATATGATGGATAGAACGACAATTACTATACTTATTACTCTTATTAATATCAATCTAACTCATATTATTCGCCATATTATGCTTATATGATCGATAGAACGGCAATTACTATAGTTATTACTCTTATTATTATCAATCTAACTCATATTATTAGCCATATTATGCTTCCATGGTCGATAGAACGACAATTACTATACTTATTATTCTTATTATTATTAATCTATCTCATATTATTAACCATATTCTGCAGATATGATCGATAGAACGACAATTACTATACTTATTACTCTTATTATCATCAATCCAACTCAGATTATTAGCCATATTATGCTTATATGATCGATAGAACGACAATTACTATACTTATTACTCATACTATTATCAATCTAAATGATATTATTCGCCATATTATGCTTATGTGATCGATAGAACGACAATTACTATACTTATTACTCTTATTATTACCAATCTAATTCATATTGTTAGCCATATTATGCTTATATGATCGATAGAACGACAATTACTATACTTATTACTCTTATTATTATCAGTCTAAATCATATTATTCGCCATATTATGCTTATATGATCGATAGAGCGACAATTACTATACTTATTACTCATATTATTATCAATCTAAATGATATTATTCGCCATATTATGCTCATATGATCGATAGAACGACAATTACTATACTTATTACTCTTATTATTATCAATCTAATTCATATTATTAGCCATATTATGCTTATATGATCGATAGAACGACAATTACTATACTTATTACTCTTTTTATTATCAATCTAATTCATATTATTAGCCATATTATGCTTATATGATCGATAGAACGACAATTACTATACTTATTACTCTTATTATTATCAATCTAAATCGTATTATTCGTCATATTACTCTTATATGATCGATAGAACGACAATTACTATACTTATTACACTCATTACTATTAATCTAACTCATATTATTAACCATATTGTGCAGATATGATCGATAGAACGACAATTACTATACTTATTACTCTTATTATTATCAAGCTAACTCATATTATTAGCGATATTATGCTTATATGATCGATAGAACGACAATTACTATACTTATTACTCTTATTATTATCAATCTAAATCATATTATTCGCCATATTATGCTTATATGATCGATAGAACGGCAATTACTATAGTTATTACTCTTATTATTATCAATCTAACTCATATTATTAGCCATATTATGCTTCCATGGTCGATAGAACGACAATTACTATACTTATTATTCTTATTATTATCAATCTAAATGATATTATTCGCCATATTATGCTAATATGATCGACAGAACGACAATTACTATGCTTATTACTCTTATTATTATCAATCTAATTCATATTATTAGCCATATTATGCTTATATGATCGATAGAACGACAATTACTAAACTTATTACTCTTATTATTATCAAGCTAACTCATATTATTAGCCATATTATGCTTATATGATCGATAGAACGACAATTACTATACTTATTACTCATATTATTATCAATCTAAATGATATTATTCGCCATATTATGCTCATATGATCGATAGAACGACAATTACTATACTTACTACTCTTATTATTATCAATCTAATTCATATTATTAGCCATATTATGCTTATATGATCGATAGAACGACAATTACTAAACTTATTACTCTTATTATTATCAAGCTAACTCATATTATTAGCCATATTATGCTTATATGATCGATAGAACGACAATTACTATACTTATTACTCATATTATTATCAATCTAAATGATATTATTCGCCATATTATGCTCATATGATCGATAGAACGACAATTACTATACTTATTACTCTTATTATTATCAATCTAATTCATATTATTAGCCATATTATGCTTATATGATCGATAGAACGACAATTACTATACTTATTACTCTTTTTATTATCAATCTAATTCATATTATTAGCCATATTATGCTTATATGATCGATAGAACGACAATTACTATACTTATTACTCTTATTATTATCAATCTAAATCATATTATTCGTCATATTACTCTTATATGATCGATAGAACGACAATTATTATACTTATTACACTCATTACTATTAATCTAACTCATATTATTAACCATATTGTGCAGATATGATCGATAGAACGACAATTACTATACTTATTACTCTTATTATTATCAAGCTAACTCATATTATTAGCGATATTATGCTTATATGATCGATAGAACGACAATTACTATACTTATTACTCTTATTATTATCAATCTAAATCATATTATTCGCCATATTATGCTTATATGATCGATAGAACGGCAATTACTATAGTTATTACTCTTATTATTATCAATCTCACTCATATTATTAGCCATATTATGCTTCCATGGTCGATAGAACGACAATTACTATACTTATTATTCTTATTATTATTAATCTATCTCATATTATTAACCATATTATGCAGATATGATCGATAGAACGACAATTACTATACTTATTACTCTTATTATCATCAATCCAACTCAGACTATTAGCCATATTATGCTTATATGATCGATAGAACGACAATTACTATACTTATTACTCATACTATTATCAATCTAAATGATATTATTCGCCATATTATGCTTATGTGATCGATAGAACGACAATTACTATACTTATTACTCTTATTATTACCAATCTAATTCATATTATTAGCCATATTATGCTTATATGATCGATAGAACGACAATTACTATACTTATTACTCTTATTATTATCAGTCTAAATCATATTATTCGCCATATTATGCTTATATGATCGATAGAACGACAATTACTATACTTATTACTAATATTATTATCAATCTAAATGATATTATTCGCCATATTATGCTCATATGATCGATAGAACGACAATTGCTATACTTATTACTCTTATTATTATCAATCTAATTCATATTATTAGCCATATTATGCTTATATGATCGATAGAACGACAATTACTATACTTATTACTCTTTTTATTATCAATCTAATTCATATTATTAGCCATATTATGCTTATATGATCGATAGAACGACAATTACTATACTTATTACTCTTATTATTATCAATCTAAATCATATTATTCGT
The DNA here is from genome assembly GCF_050947335.1 of Megachile rotundata. NCBI lineage: Eukaryota > Metazoa > Arthropoda > Insecta > Hymenoptera > Megachilidae > Megachile > Megachile rotundata. Next base: position 47,235 of record NW_027473437.1, on the reverse strand, counting down.
CATATTACTCTTATATGATCGATAGAACGACAATTACTATACTTATTACACTCATTACTATTAATCTAACTCATATTATTAACCATATTGTGCAGATATGATCGATAGAACGACAATTACTATACTTATTACTCTTATTATTATCAAGCTAACTCATATTATTAGCGATATTATGCTTATATGATAGATAGAACGACAATTACGATACTTATTACTCTTATTATTATCAATCTAAATCATATTATTCGCCATATTATGCTTATATGATCGATAGAACGGCAATTACTATAGTTTATACTCTTATTATTATCAATCTAACTCATATTATTAGCCATATTATGCTTCCATGGTCGATAGAACGACAATTACTATACTTATTATTCTTATTATTATTAATCTATCTCATATTATTAACCATATTATGCAGATATGATCGATCGAACGACAATTACTATACTTATTACTCTTATTATTATCATCTAACTCATATTATTAGCCATATTATGCTTATATGATCGATAGAACGACAATTACTATACTTATTACACTCATTACTACTAATCTAACTCATATTATTAACCATATTGTGCAGATGTGATCGATAGAACGACAATTACTATACTTATTACTCTTATTATTATCAATCTAACTCATATTATTAGCCATATTATGCTTCCATGGTCGATAGAACGACAATTACTATACTTATTACTCTTATTATTATCAATCTAATTCATATTATTGGCCATATTATGCTTATATGATCGATAGAACGACAATTACTAAACTTATTACTCTTATTATTATCAAGCTAACTCATATTATTAGCCATATTATGCTTATATGATCGATAGAACGACAATTACTATACTTATTACTCATATTATTATCAATCTAAATGATATTATTCGCCATATTATGCTCATATGATCGATAGAACGACAATTACTATACTTATTACTCTTATTATTATCAATCTAATTCATATTATCAGCCATATTATGCTTATATGATCGATAGAACGACAATTACTATACTTATTACTCTTTTTATTATCAATCTAATTCATATTATTAGCCATATTATGCTTATATGATCGATAGAACGACAATTACTATACTTATTACTCTTATTATTATCAATCTAAATCGTATTATTCGCCATATTATTCTTATATGATCGATAGAACGACAATTACTATACTTATTACACTCATTACTATTAATCTAACTCATATTATTAACCATATTGTGCAGATATGATCGATAGAACGACAATTACTATACTTATGACTCTTATTATTATCAAGCTAACTCATATTATTAGCGATATTATGCTTATATGATCGATAGAACGACAAGTACTATACTTATTACTCTTATTATTATCAATCTAAATCATATTATTCGCCATATTATGCTTATATGATCGATAGAACGGTAATTACTATAGTTATTACTCTTATTATTATCAATCTAACTCATATTATTAGCCATATTATGCTTCCATGGTCGATAGAACGACAATTACTATACTTATTATTCTTATTATTATTAATCTATCTCATATTATTAACCATATTATGCAGATATGATCGATAGAACGACAATTACTATACTTATTACTCTTATTATTATCAATCTAACTCATATTATTAGCCATATTATGCTTATATGATCGATAGAACGACAATTACTATACTTATTACTCATATTATTATCAATCTAAATGATATTATTCGCCATATTATGCTAATATGATCGATAGAACGACAATTACTGTACTTAATACTCATATTATTATCAATCTAAATGATATTATTAACCATATTATGCAGATATGATCGATAGAACGACAATTACTATACTTATTACTCTTATTATTATCATCTAACTCATATTATTAGCCATATTATGCTTATATGGTCGATAGAACGACAATTACTATACTTATTATTCTTATTATTATTAATCTATCTCATATTATTAACCATATTATGCAGATATGATCGATAGAACGACAATTACTATACTTATTACTCATACTATTATCAATCTAAATGATATTATTCGCCATATTATGCTTATGTGATCGATAGAACGACAATTACTATACTTATTACTCTTATTATTACCAATCTAATTCATATTATTAGCCATATTATGCTTATATGATCGATAGAACGACAATTACTATACTTATTACTCTTATTATTATCAGTCTAAATCATATTATTCGCCATATTATGCTTATATGATCGATAGAACGACAATTACTATACTTATTACTCATACTATTTTCAATCTAAATGATATTATTCGCCATATTATGCTTATATGATGGATAGAACGACAATTACTATACTTATTACTCTTATTAATATCAATCTAACTCATATTATTCGCCATATTATGCTTATATGATCGATAGAACGGCAATTACTATAGTTATTACACTTATTATTATCAATCTAACTCATATTATTAGCCATATTATGCATCCATGGTCGATAGAACGACAATTACTATACTTATTATTCTTATTATTATTAATCTATCTCATATTATTAACCATATTATGCAGATATGATCGATAGAACGACAATTACTATACTTCTTACTCTTATTATTATCATCTAACTCATATTGTTAGCCATATTATGCATATATGACCGATAGAACGACAATTACTATACTTATTACACTCATTACTACTAATCTAACTCATATTATTAACCATATTGTGCAGATGTGATCGATAGAACGACAATTACTATACTTATTACTCTTATTATTATCAATCTAACTCATATTATTAGCCATATTATGCTTCCATGGTCGATAGAACGACAATTACTATACTTATTATTCTTATTATTATTAATCTATCTCATATTATTAACCATATTCTGCAGATATGATCGATAGAACGACAATTACTATACTTATTACTCTTATTATCATCAATCCAACTCAGATTATTAGCCATATTATGCTTATATGATCGGTAGAACGACAATTACTATACTTATTACTCATACTATTATCAATCTAAATGATATTATTCGCCATATTATGCTTATGTGATCGATAGAACGACAATTACTATACTTATTACTCTTATTATTACCAATCTAATTCATATTATTAGCCATATTATGCTTATATGATCGATAGAACGACAATTACTATACTTATTACTCTTATTATTATCAGTCTAAATCATATTATTCGCCATATTATGCTTATATGATCGATAGAACGACAATTACTATACTTATTACTCATATTATTATCAATCTAAATGATATTATTCGCCATATTATGCTCATATGATCGATAGAACGACAATTACTATACTTATTACTCTTATTATTATCAATCTAAATCATATTATTCGTCATATTACTCTTATATGATCGATAGAACGACAATTACTATACTTATTACACTCATTACTATTAATCTAACTCATATTATTAACCATATTGTGCAGATATGATCGATAGAACGACAATTACTATACTTATTACTCTTATTATTATCAAGCTAACTCATATTATTAGCGATATTATGCTTATATGATAGATAGAACGACAATTACGATACTTATTACTCTTATTATTATCAATCTAAATCATATTATTCGCCATATTATGCTTATATGATCGATAGAACGGCAATTACTATAGTTATTACTCTTATTATTATCAATCTAACTCATATTATTAGCCATATTATGCTTCCATGGTCGATAGAACGACAATTACTATACTTATTATTCTTATTATTATCAATCTAAATGATATTATTCGCCATATTATGCTAATATGATCGACAGAACGACAATTACTATGCTTATTACTCTTATTATTATCAATCTAATTCATATTATTAGCCATATTATGCTTATATGATCGATAGAACGACAATTACTATACTTATTACTCTTATTATTATCAATCTAAATCATATTATTCGTCATATTACTCTTATATGATCGATAGAACGACAATTACTATACTTATTACACTCATTACTATTAATCTAACTCATATTATTAACCATATTGTGCAGATATGATCGATAGAACGACAATTACTATACTTATTACTCTTATTATTATCAAGCTAACTCATATTATTAGCGATATTATGCTTATATGATAGATAGAACGACAATTACGATACTTATTACTCTTATTATTATCAATCTAAATCATATTATTCGCCATATTATGCTTATATGATCGATAGAACGGCAATTACTATAGTTATTACTCTTATTATTATCAATCTAACTCATATTATTAGCCATATTATGCTTCCATGGTCGATAGAACGACAATTACTATACTTATTATTCTTATTATTATCAATCTAAATGATATTATTCGCCATATTATGCTAATATGATCGACAGAACGACAATTACTATGCTTATTACTCTTATTATTATCAATCTAATTCATATTATTAGCCATATTATGCTTATATGATCGATAGAACGACAATTACTAAACTTATTACTCTTATTATTATCAAGCTAACTCATATTATTAGCCATATTATGCTTATATGATCGATAGAACGACAATTACTATACTTATTACTCATATTATTATCAATCTAAATGATATTATTCGCCATATTATGCTCATATGATCGATAGAACGACAATTACTATACTTATTACTCTTATTATTATCAATCTAATTCATATTATTAGCCATATTATGCTTATATGATCGATAGAACGACAATTACTAAACTTATTACTCTTATTATTATCAAGCTAACTCATATTATTAGCCATATTATGCTTATATGATCGATAGAACGACAATTACTATACTTATTACTCATATTATTATCAATCTAAATGATATTATTCGCCATATTATGCTCATATGATCGATAGAACGACAATTACTATACTTATTACTCTTATTATTATCAATCTAATTCATATTATTAGCCATATTATGCTTATATGATCGATAGAACGACAATTACTATACTTATTACTCTTTTTATTATCAATCTAATTCATATTATTAGCCATATTATGCTTATATGATCGATAGAACGACAATTACTATACTTATTACTCTTATTATTATCAATCTAAATCATATTATTCGTCATATTACTCTTATATGATCGATAGAACGACAATTATTATACTTATTACACTCATTACTATTAATCTAACTCATATTATTAACCATATTGTGCAGATGTGATCGATAGAACGACAATTACTATACTTATTACTCTTATTATTATCAATCTAACTCATATTATTAGCCATATTATGCTTCCATGGTCGATAGAACGACAATTACTATACTTATTACTCTTATTATTATCAATCTAATTCATATTATTGGCCATATTATGCTTATATGATCGATAGAACGACAATTACTAAACTTATTACTCTTATTATTATCAAGCTAACTCATATTATTAGCCATATTATGCTTATATGATCGATAGAACGACAATTACTATACTTATTACTCATATTATTATCAATCTAAATGATATTATTCGCCATATTATGCTCATATGATCGATAGAACGACAATTACTATACTTATTACTCTTATTATTATCAATCTAATTCATATTATCAGCCATATTATGCTTATATGATCGATAGAACGACAATTACTATACTTATTACTCATATTATTATCAATCTAAATGATATTATTCGCCATATTATGCTAATATGATCGATAGAACGACAATTACTATACTTATTACTCTTATTATTATCAATCTAATTCATATTATTAGCCATATTATGCTTATATGATCGATAGAACGACAATTACTAAACTTATTACTCTTATTATTATCAAGCTAACTCATATTATTAGCCATATTATGCTTATATGATCGATAGAACGACAATTACTATACTTAATACTCATATTATTATCAATCTAAATGATATTATTAACCATATTATGCAGATATGATCGATAGAACGACAATTACTATACTTATTACTCTTATTATTATCATCTAACTCATATTATTAGCCATATTATGCTTATATGGTCGATAGAACGACAATTACTATACTTATTATTCTTATTATTATTAATCTATCTCATATTATTAACCATATTATGCAGATATGATCGATAGAACGACAATTACTATACTTATTACTCATACTATTATCAATCTAAATGATATTATTCGCCATATTATGCTTATGTGATCGATAGAACGACAATTACTATACTTATTACTCTTATTATTACCAATCTAATTCATATTATTAGCCATATTATGCTTATATGATCGATAGAACGACAATTACTATACTTATTACTCTTATTATTATCAGTCTAAATCATATTATTCGCCATATTATGCTTATATGATCGATAGAACGACAATTACTATACTTATTACTCATACTATTTTCAATCTAAATGATATTATTCGCCATATTATGCTTATATGATGGATAGAACGACAATTACTATACTTATTACTCTTATTAATATCAATCTAACTCATATTATTCGCCATATTATGCTTATATGATCGATAGAACGGCAATTACTATAGTTATTACACTTATTATTATCAATCTAACTCATATTATTAGCCATATTATGCTTCCATGGTCGATAGAACGACAATTACTATACTTATTATTCTTATTATTATTAATCTATCTCATATTATTAACCATATTATGCAGATATGATCGATAGAACGACAATTACTATACTTCTTACTCTTATTATTATCATCTAACTCATATTATTAGCCATATTATGCATATATGACCGATAGAACGACAATTACTATACTTATTACACTCATTACTACTAATCTAACTCATATTATTAACCATATTGTGCAGATGTGATCGATAGAACGACAATTACTATACTTATTACTCTTATTATTATCAATCTAACTCATATTATTAGCCATATTATGCTTCCATGGTCGATAGAACGACAATTACTATACTTATTATTCTTATTATTATTAATCTATCTCATATTATTAACCATATTCTGCAGATATGATCGATAGAACGACAATTACTATACTTATTACTCTTATTATCATCAATCCAACTCAGATTATTAGCCATATTATGCTTATATGATCGGTAGAACGACAATTACTATACTTATTACTCATACTATTATCAATCTAAATGATATTATTCGCCATATTATGCTTATGTGATCGATAGAACGACAATTACTATACTTATTACTCTTATTATTACCAATCTAATTCATATTATTAGCCATATTATGCTTATATGATCGATAGAACGACAATTACTATACTTATTACTCTTATTATTATCAGTCTAAATCATATTATTCGCCATATTATGCTTATATGATCGATAGAACGACAATTACTATACTTATTACTCATATTATTATCAATCTAAATGATATTATTCGCCATATTATGCTCATATGATCGATAGAACGACAATTACTATACTTATTACTCTTATTATTATCAATCTAATTCATATTATTAGCCATATTATGCTTATATGATCGATAGAACGACAATTACTATACTTATTACTCTTTTTATTATCAATCTAATTCATATTATTAGCCATATTATGCTTATATGATCGATAGAACGACAATTACTATACTTATTACTCTTATTATTATCAATCTAAATCATATTATTCGTCATATTACTCTTATATGATCGATAGAACGACAATTACTATACTTATTACACTCATTACTATTAATCTAACTCATATTATTAACCATATTGTGCAGATATGATCGATAGAACGACAATTACTATACTTATTACTCTTATTATTATCAAGCTAACTCATATTATTAGCGATATTATGCTTATATGATAGATAGAACGACAATTACGATACTTATTACTCTTATTATTATCAATCTAAATCATATTATTCGCCATATTATGCTTATATGATCGATAGAACGGCAATTACTATAGTTTATACTCTTATTATTATCAATCTAACTCATATTATTAGCCATATTATGCTTCCATGGTCGATAGAACGACAATTACTATACTTATTATTCTTATTATTATTAATCTATCTCATATTATTAACCATATTATGCAGATATGATCGATAGAACGACAATTACTATACTTATTACTCTTATTATTATCATCTAACTCATATTATTAGCCATATTATGCTTATATGATCGATAGAACGACAATTACTATACTTATTACACTCATTACTACTAATCTAACTCATATTATTAACCATATTGTGCAGATGTGATCGATAGAACGACAATTACTATACTTATTACTCTTATTATTATCAATCTAACTCATATTATTAGCCATATTATGCTTCCATGGTCGATAGAACGACAATTACTATACTTATTATTCTTATTATTATTAATCTATCTCATATTATTAACCATATTCTGCAGATATGATCGATAGAACGACAATTACTATACTTACTACTCTTATTATCATCAATCCAACTCAGATTATTAGCCATTTTATGCTTATATGATCGATAGAACGACAATTACTATACTTATTACTCATACTATTATCAATCTAAATGATATTATTCGCCATATTATGCTTATGTGATCGATAGAACGACAATTACTATACTTATTACTCTTATTATTACCAATCTAATTCATATTATTAGCCATATTATGCTTATATGATCGATAGAACGACAATTACTATACTTATTACTCTTATTATTATCAGTCTAAATCATATTATTCGCCATATTATGCTTATATGATCGATAGAACGACAATTACTATACTTATTGCTCATACTATTATCAATCTAAATGATATTATTCGCCATATTATGCTTATATGATGGATAGAACGACAATTACTATACTTATTACTCTTATTAATATCAATCTAACTCATATTATTAGCCATATTATGCTTCCATGATCGATAGAACGACAATTACTATACTTATTACTGTTATTATTATCAATCTAACTCATATTATTAGCCATATTATGCTTATATGATCGATAGAACGACAATTACTATATTTATTACACTCATTACTATTAATCTAACTGATATTATTAACCATATTGTGCAGATATGATCGATAGAACGACAATTAGTATACTTATTACTCTTATTATTATCAATCTAACTCATATTATTAGCCTTATTATGCTTCCATGGTCGATAGAACTCCAATTACTATACTTATTACTCTTATTGTTATCAATCTAACTCATATTATTATCGATATTATGCTTATATGATCGATAGAACGACAATTACTATACTTATTACTCTTATTATTATTAATCTAACTCATATTATTAGCCATATTATGCTTATATGATCGATAGAACGACAATTACTATACTTATTATTCTTATTATTATTAATCTATCTCATATTATTAACCATATTATGCAGATATGATCGATAGAACGACAATTAGTATACTTATTACTCTTATTATTATCAATCTAACTCATATTATTAGCCATATTATGCTTATATGATCGATAGAACGACAATTACTATACTTATTACTCATATTATTATCAATCTAAATGATATTATTCGCCATATTATGCTAATATGATCGATAGAACGACAATTACTATACTTATTACTGTTATTATTATCAATCTAACTCATATTATTAGACATATTATGCTTATATGATCGAGAGAACGACAATTACTATACTTATTACACTCATTACTATTAATCTAACTCATATTATTAACCATATTGTGCAGATATGATCGATAGAACGACAATTACTATACTTATTATTCTTATTATTATTAATCTATCTCATATTATTAACCAAATTCTGCGGATATGATCGATAGAACGACAATTACTATACTTATTACTCTTATTATCATCAATCCAACTCAGATTATTAGCCATATTATGGTTATATGATCGATAGAACGACAATTACTATACTTATTACTCATACTATTATCAATCTAAATGATATTATTCGCCATATTATGCTTATATGATCGATAGAACGACAATTACTATACTTATTACTCTTATTATTACCAATCTAATTCATATAATTAGCCATATTATACTTATATGATCGATAGAACGACAATTACTATACTTATTACTCTTATTATTATCAGTCTAAATCATATTATTCGCCATATTATGCTTATATGATCGATAGAACGACAATTACTATACTTATTACTCTTATCATTATCAATCTAACACATATTATTAGCCATATTATGCTTCCATGGTCGATAGAACGACAATTACTATACTTATTATTCTTATTATTATTAATCTATCTCATATTGTTAACCATATTATGCAGATATGATCGATGGAACGACAATTACTATACTTATTACTCTTATTATTATCAATCTAACTGATATTATTAGCCATATTATGCTTATATGATCGATAGAACGACAATTACTATACTTATTACTCATATTATTATCAATCTAAATGATATTATTCGCCATATTATGCTTATATGATGGATGGAACGACAATTACTATACTTATTACTCTTATTATTATCAATCTAACTCATATTATTAGCCATATTATGCTTCCATGATCGATAGAACGACAATTACTATACTTATTACTGTTATTATTATCAATCTAACTCATATTATTAGACATATTATGCTTATATGATCGAGAGAACGACAATTACTATACTTATTACACTCATTACTATTAATCTAACTCATATTATTAACCATATTGTGCAGATATGATCGATAGAACGACAATTACTATACTTATTACTCTTATTATTATCAATCTAACTCATATTATTAGCCACATTATGCATATATGATCGATAGAACGACAATTACTATACTTATTACTCTTATTATTATCAATCGGACTCATATTATTAGCCACATTATGCATATATGATCGATAGAACGGCAATTACTATACTTATTACTCTTATTATTATCAATCTAACTCATATTATTAGCCATATTATGCTTATATGATCGATAGAACGACAATTACTATACTTATTACTCTTATTATTATCAATCTAACTCATATTATTAGCCATATTATGCTTCCATGATCGATAGAACGACAATTACTATATTTATTACACTCATTACTATTAATCTAACTGATATTATTAACCATATTGTGCAGATATGATCGATAGAACGACAATTAGTATACTTATTACTCTTATTATTATCAATCTAACTCATATTATTAGCCATATTATGCTTCCATGGTCGATAGAACGACAATTACTATACTTATTATTCTTATTATTATTAATCTATCTCATATTATTAACCATATTCTGCAGATATGATCGATAGAACGACAATTACTATACTTATTACTCTTATTATCATCAATCCAACTCAGATTATTAGCCATATTATGCTTATATGATCGATAGAACGACAATTACTATACTTATTACTCATACTATTATCAATCTAAATGATATTATTCGCCATATTATGCTTATGTGATCGATAGAACGACAATTACTATACTTATTACTCTTATTATTACCAATCTAATTCATATTATTAGCCATATTATGCTTATATGATCGATAGAACGACAATTACTATACTTATTACTCTTATTATTATCAGTCTAAATCATATTATTCGCCATATTATGCTTATATGATCGATAGAACGACAATTACTATACTTATTACTCATACTATCATCAATCTAAATGATATTATTCGCCATATTATGCTTATATGATGGATAGAACGACAATTACTATACTTATTACTCTTATTAATATCAATCTAACTCATATTATTAGCCATATTATGCTTCCATGATCGATAGAACGACAATTACTATACTTATTACTGTTATTATTATCAATCTAACTCATATTATTAGCCATATTATGCTTATATGATCGATAGAACGACAATTACTATATTTATTACACTCATTACTATTAATCTAACTGATATTATTAACCATGTTGTGCAGATATGATCGATAGAACGACAATTAGTATACTTATTACTCTTATTATTATCAATCTAACTCATATTATTAGCCATATTATGCTTCCATGGTCGATAGAACTCCAATTACTATACTTATTACTCTTATTGTTATCAATCTAACTCATATTATTATCGATATTATGCTTATATGATCGATAGAACGACAATTACTATACTTATTACTCTTATTATTATTAATCTAACTCATATTATTAGCCATATTATGCTTATATGATCGATAGAACGACAATTACTATACTTATTACTCTTATTATTATCAATCTACATCGTATTATTCGCCATATTATTCTTATATGATCGATAGAACGACAATTACTATACTTATTACACTCATTACTATTAATCTAACTCATATTATTAACCATATTGTGCAGATATGATCGATAGAACGACAATTACTATACTTATGACTCTTATTATTATCAAGCTAACTCATATTATTAGCGATATTATGCTTATATGATCGATAGAACGACAATTACTATACTTATTACTCTTATTATTATCAATCTAAATCATATTATTCGCCATATTATGCTTATATGATCGATAGAACGGCAATTACTATAGTTATTACTCTTATTATTATCAATCTAACTCATATTATTAGCCATATTATGCTTCCATGGTCGATAGAACGACAATTACTATACTTATTATTCTTATTATTATTAATCTATCTCATATTATTAACCATATTATGCAGATATGATCGATAGAACGACAATTACTATACTTATTACTCTTATTATTATCAATCTAACTCATATTATTAGCCATATTATGCTTATATGATCGATAGAACGACAATTACTATACTTATTACTCATATTATTATCAATCTAAATGATATTATTCGCCATATTATGCTAATATGATCGATAGAACGACAATTACTATACTTATTACTCTTATTATTATCAATCTAATCCATATTATTCGCCATATTATGCTTATATGATCGATAGAACGGCAATTAGTATAGTTATTACTCTTATTATTATTAATCTAACGCATATTATTAGCCATATTATGCTTATATGATCGATAGAACGACAATTACTGTACTTATTACACTCATTACTACTAATCTAACTCATATTATTAACCATATTGTGCAGATGTGATCGATAGAACGACAATTACTATACTTATTACTCTTATTATTATCAATCTAACTCATATTATTAGCCATATTATGCTTCCATGGTCGATAGAACGACAATTACTATACTTATTACCCTTATTATCATCAATCCAACTCAGATTATTAGCCATATTATGCTTATATGATCGATAGAACGACAATTACTATACTTATTACTCATACTATTATCAATCTAAATGATATTATTCGCCATATTATGCTTATATGATCGATAGAACGACAATTACTATACTTATTACTCTTATTATTACCAATCTAATTCATATTATTAGCCATATTATGCTTATAGGATCGATAGAACGACAATTACTATACTTATTACTCTTATTATTATCAGTCTAAATCATATTATTCGCCATATTATGCTTATATGATCGATAGAACGACAATTACTATACTTATTACTCTTATCATTATCAATCTAACACATATTATTAGCCATATTATGCTTCCATGGTCGATAGAACGACAATTACTATACTTATTATTCTTATTATTATTAATCTATCTCATATTGTTAACCATATTATGCAGATATGATCGATGGAACGACAATTACTATACTTATTACTCTTATTATTATCAATCTAACTCATATTATTAGCCATATTATGCTTATATGATCGATAGAACGACAATTACTATACTTATTACTCATATTATTATCAATCTAAATGATATTATTCGCCATATTATGCTTATATGATGGATGGAACGACAATTACTATACTTATTACTCTTATTATTATCAATCTAACTCATATTATTAGCCATATTATGCTTCCATGATCGATAGAACGACAATTACTATACTTATTACTGTTATTATTATCAATCTAACTCATATTATTAGACATATTATGCTTATATGATCGAGAGAACGACAATTACTATACTTATTACACTCATTACTATTAATCTAACTCATATTATTAACCATATTGTGCAGATATGATCGATAGAACGACAATTACTATACTTATTACTCTTATTATTATCAATCTAACTCATATTATTAGCCACATTATGCATATATGATCGATAGAACGGCAATTACTATACTTATTACTCTTATTATTATCAATCTAACTCATATTATTAGCCATATTATGCTTATATGATCGATAGAACGACAATTACTATACTTATTACTCATATTATTATCAATCTAAATGATATTATTCGCCATATTATGCTTATATGATGGATGGAACGACAATTACTATACTTATTACTCTTATTATTATCAATCTAACTCATATTATTAGCCATATTATGCTTCCATGATCGATAGAACGACAATTACTATATTTATTACACTCATTACTATTAATCTAACTGATATTATTAACCATATTGTGCAGATATGATCGATAGAACGACAATTAGTATACTTATTACTCTTATTATTATCAATCTAACTCATATTATTAGCCATATTATGCTTCCATGGTCGATAGAACGACAATTACTATACTTATTATTCTTATTATTATTAATCTATCTCATATTATTAACCATATTCTGCAGATATGATCGATAGAACGACAATTACTATACTTATTACTCTTATTATCATCAATCCAACTCAGATTATTAGCCATATTATGCTTATATGATCGATAGAACGACAATTACTATACTTATTACTCATACTATTATCAATCTAAATGATATTATTCGCCATATTATGCTTATGTGATCGATAGAACGACAATTACTATACTTATTACTCTTATTATTACCAATCTAATTCATATTATTAGCCATATTATGCTTATATGATCGATAGAACGACAATTACTATACTTATTACTCTTATTATTATCAGTCTAAATCATATTATTCGCCATATTATGCTTATATGATCGATAGAACGACAATTACTATACTTATTTCTCATACTATTATCAATCTAAATGATATTATTCGCCATATTATGCTTATATGATGGATAGAACGACAATTACTATACTTATTACACTCATTACTATTAATCTAACTCATATTATTAACCATATTGTGCAGATATGATCGATAGAACGACAATTACTATACTTATGACTCTTATTATTATCAAGCTAACTCATATTACTAGCGATATTATGCTTATATGATCGATAGAACGACAATTACTATACTTATTACTCTTATTATTATCAAACTAAATCATATTATTCGCCATATTATGCTTATATGATGGATGGAACGACAATTACTATACTTATTACTCTTATTATTATCAATCTAACTCATATTATTAGCCATATTATGCTTCCATGATCGATAGAACGACAATTACTATACTTATTACTGTTATTATTATCAATCTAACTCATATTATTAGACATATTATGCTTATATGATCGAGAGAACGACAATTACTATACTTATTACACTCATTACTATTAATCTAACTCATATTATTAACCATATTGTGCAGATATGATCGATAGAACGACAATTACTATACTTATTACTCTTATTATTATCAATCTAACTCATATTATTAGCCACATTATGCATATATGATCGATAGAACGGCAATTACTATACTTATTACTCTTATTATTATCAATCTAACTCATATTATTAGCCATATTATGCTTATATGATCGATAGAACGACAATTACTATACTTATTACTCATATTATTATCAATCTAAATGATATTATTCGCCATATTATGCTTATATGATGGATGGAACGACAATTACTATACTTATTACTCTTATTATTATCAATCTAACTCATATTATTAGCCATATTATGCTTCCATGATCGATAGAACGACAATTACTATATTTATTACACTCATTACTATTAATCTAACTGATATTATTAACCATATTGTGCAGATATGATCGATAGAACGACAATTAGTATACTTATTACTCTTATTATTATCAATCTAACTCATATTATTAGCCATATTATGCTTCCATGGTCGATAGAACGACAATTACTATACTTATTATTCTTATTATTATTAATCTATCTCATATTATTAACCATATTCTGCAGATATGATCGATAGAACGACAATTACTATACTTATTACTCTTATTATCATCAATCCAACTCAGATTATTAGCCATATTATGCTTATATGATCGATAGAACGACAATTACTATACTTATTACTCATACTATTATCAATCTAAATGATATTATTCGCCATATTATGCTTATGTGATCGATAGAACGACAATTACTATACTTATTACTCTTATTATTACCAATCTAATTCATATTATTAGCCATATTATGCTTATATGATCGATAGAACGACAATTACTATACTTATTACTCTTATTATTATCAGTCTAAATCATATTATTCGCCATATTATGCTTATATGATCGATAGAACGACAATTACTATACTTATTACTCATACTATTATCAATCTAAATGATATTATTCGCCATATTATGCTTATATGATGGATAGAACGACAATTACTATACTTATTACACTCATTACTATTAATCTAACTCATATTATTAACCATATTGTGCAGATATGATCGATAGAACGACAATTACTATACTTATGACTCTTATTATTATCAAGCTAACTCATATTACTAGCGATATTATGCTTATATGATCGATAGAACGACAATTACTATACTTATTACTCTTATTATTATCAATCTAAATCATATTATTCGCCATATTATGCTTATATGATCGATAGAACGGCAATTACTATAGTTATTACTCTTATTATTATCAATCTAACTCATATTATTAGCCATATTATGCTTCCATGGTCGATAGAACGACAATTACTATACTTATTATTCTTATTATTATTAATCTATCTTATATTATTAACCATATTATGCAGATATGATCGATAGAACGACAATTACTATACTTATTACTCTTATTATTATCAATCTAACTCATATTATTAGCCATATTATGCTTATATGATCGATAGAACGACAATTACTATACTTATTACTCATATTATTATCAATCTAAATGATATTATTCGCCATATTATGCTAATATGATCGATAGAACGACAATTACTATACTTATTACTCTTATTATTATCAATCTAATCCATATTATTCGCCATATTATGCTTATATGATCGATAGAACGGCAATTAGTATAGTTATTACTCTTATTATTATTAATCTAACTCATATTATTAGCCATATTATGCTTATATGATCGATAGAACGACAATTACTGTACTTATTACACTCATTACAACTAATCTAACTCATATTATTAACCATATTGTGCAGATGTGATCGATAGAACGACAATTACTATACTTATTACTCTTATTATTATCAATCTAATCCATATTATTCGCCATATTATGCTTATATGATCGATAGAACGGCAATTACTATAGTTATTACTCTTATTATTATTAATCTAACTCATATTATTAGCCATATTATGCTTATATGATCGATAGAACGACAATTACTGTACTTATTACACTCATTACTACTAATCTAACTCATATTATTAACCATATTGTGCAGATGTGATCGATAGAACGACAATTACTATACTTATTACTCTTATTATTATCAATCTAACTCATATTATTAGCCATATTATGCTTCCATGGTCGATAGAACGACAATTACTATACTTATTATTCTTATTATTATTAATCTATCTCATATTATTAACCAAATTCTGCGGATATGATCGATAGAACGACAATTACTATACTTATTACTCTTATTATCATCAATCCAACTCAGATTATTAGCCATATTATGGTTATATGATCGATAGAACGACAATTACTATACTTATTACTCATACTATTATCAATCTAAATGATATTATTCGCCATATTATGCTTATATGATCGATAGAACGACAATTACTATACTTATTACTCTTATTATTACCAATCTAATTCATATAATTAGCCATATTATGCTTATATGATCGATAGAACGACAATTACTATACTTATTACTCATATTATTATCAATCTAAATGATATTATTCGCCATATTATGCTTATATGATGGATGGAACGACAATTACTATACTTATTACTCTTATTATTATCAATCTAACTCATATTATTAGCCATATTATGCTTCCATGATCGATAGAACGACAATTACTATACTTATTACTGTTATTATTATCAATCTAACTCATATTATTAGACATATTATGCTTATATGATCGAGAGAACGACAATTACTATACTTATTACACTCATTACTATTAATCTAACTCATATTATTAACCATATTGTGCAGATATGATCGATAGAACGACAATTACTATACTTATGACTCTTATTATTATCAAGCTAACTCATATTATTAGCGATATTATGCTTATATGATCGATAGAACGACAATTACTATACTTATTACTCTTATTATTATCAATCTAAATCATATTATTCGCCATATTATGCTTATATGATCGATAGAACGGCAATTACTATAGTTATTACTCTTATTATTATCAATCTAACTCATATTATTAGCCATATTATGCTTCCATGGTCGATAGAACGACAATTACTATACTTATTATTCTTATTATTATTAATCTATCTCATATTATTAACCATATTATGCAGATATGATCGATAGAACGACAATTACTATACTTATTACTCTTATTATTATCAATCTAACTCATATTATTAGCCATATTATGCTTATATGATCGATAGAACGACAATTACTATACTTATTACTCATATTATTATCAATCTAAATGATATTATTCGCCATATTATGCTAATATGATCGATAGAACGACAATTACTATACTTATTACTCTTATTATTATCAATCTAATCCATATTATTCGCCATATTATGCTTATATGATCGATAGAACGGCAATTAGTATAGTTATTACTCTTATTATTATTAATCTAACGCATATTATTAGCCATATTATGCTTATATGATCGATAGAACGACAATTACTGTACTTATTACACTCATTACTACTAATCTAACTCATATTATTAACCATATTGTGCAGATGTGATCGATAGAACGACAATTACTATACTTATTACTCTTATTATTATCAATCTAACTCATATTATTAGCCATATTATGCTTCCATGGTCGATAGAACGACAATTACTATACTTATTACCCTTATTATCATCAATCCAACTCAGATTATTAGCCATATTATGCTTATATGATCGATAGAACGACAATTACTATACTTATTACTCATACTATTATCAATCTAAATGATATTATTCGCCATATTATGCTTATATGATCGATAGAACGACAATTACTATACTTATTACTCTTATTATTACCAATCTAATTCATATTATTAGCCATATTATGCTTATAGGATCGATAGAACGACAATTACTATACTTATTACTCTTATTATTATCAGTCTAAATCATATTATTCGCCATATTATGCTTATATGATCGATAGAACGACAATTACTATACTTATTACTCTTATCATTATCAATCTAACACATATTATTAGCCATATTATGCTTCCATGGTCGATAGAACGACAATTACTATACTTATTATTCTTATTATTATTAATCTATCTCATATTGTTAACCATATTATGCAGATATGATCGATGGAACGACAATTACTATACTTATTACTCTTATTATTATCAATCTAACTCATATTATTAGCCATATTATGCTTATATGATCGATAGAACGACAATTACTATACTTATTACTCATATTATTATCAATCTAAATGATATTATTCGCCATATTATGCTTATATGATGGATGGAACGACAATTACTATACTTATTACTCTTATTATTATCAATCTAACTCATATTATTAGCCATATTATGCTTCCATGATCGATAGAACGACAATTACTATACTTATTACTGTTATTATTATCAATCTAACTCATATTATTAGACATATTATGCTTATATGATCGAGAGAACGACAATTACTATACTTATTACACTCATTACTATTAATCTAACTCATATTATTAACCATATTGTGCAGATATGATCGATAGAACGACAATTACTATACTTATTACTCTTATTATTATCAATCTAACTCATATTATTAGCCACATTATGCATATATGATCGATAGAACGGCAATTACTATACTTATTACTCTTATTATTATCAATCTAACTCATATTATTAGCCATATTATGCTTATATGATCGATAGAACGACAATTACTATACTTATTACTCATATTATTATCAATCTAAATGATATTATTCGCCATATTATGCTTATATGATGGATGGAACGACAATTACTATACTTATTACTCTTATTATTATCAATCTAACTCATATTATTAGCCATATTATGCTTCCATGATCGATAGAACGACAATTACTATATTTATTACACTCATTACTATTAATCTAACTGATATTATTAACCATATTGTGCAGATATGATCGATAGAACGACAATTAGTATACTTATTACTCTTATTATTATCAATCTAACTCATATTATTAGCCATATTATGCTTCCATGGTCGATAGAACGACAATTACTATACTTATTATTCTTATTATTATTAATCTATCTCATATTATTAACCATATTCTGCAGATATGATCGATAGAACGACAATTACTATACTTATTACTCTTATTATCATCAATCCAACTCAGATTATTAGCCATATTATGCTTATATGATCGATAGAACGACAATTACTATACTTATTACTCATACTATTATCAATCTAAATGATATTATTCGCCATATTATGCTTATGTGATCGATAGAACGACAATTACTATACTTATTACTCTTATTATTACCAATCTAATTCATATTATTAGCCATATTATGCTTATATGATCGATAGAACGACAATTACTATACTTATTACTCTTATTATTATCAGTCTAAATCATATTATTCGCCATATTATGCTTATATGATCGATAGAACGACAATTACTATACTTATTTCTCATACTATTATCAATCTAAATGATATTATTCGCCATATTATGCTTATATGATGGATAGAACGACAATTACTATACTTATTACACTCATTACTATTAATCTAACTCATATTATTAACCATATTGTGCAGATATGATCGATAGAACGACAATTACTATACTTATGACTCTTATTATTATCAAGCTAACTCATATTACTAGCGATATTATGCTTATATGATCGATAGAACGACAATTACTATACTTATTACTCTTATTATTATCAAACTAAATCATATTATTCGCCATATTATGCTTATATGATGGATGGAACGACAATTACTATACTTATTACTCTTATTATTATCAATCTAACTCATATTATTAGCCATATTATGCTTCCATGATCGATAGAACGACAATTACTATACTTATTACTGTTATTATTATCAATCTAACTCATATTATTAGACATATTATGCTTATATGATCGAGAGAACGACAATTACTATACTTATTACACTCATTACTATTAATCTAACTCATATTATTAACCATATTGTGCAGATATGATCGATAGAACGACAATTACTATACTTATTACTCTTATTATTATCAATCTAACTCATATTATTAGCCACATTATGCATATATGATCGATAGAACGGCAATTACTATACTTATTACTCTTATTATTATCAATCTAACTCATATTATTAGCCATATTATGCTTATATGATCGATAGAACGACAATTACTATACTTATTACTCATATTATTATCAATCTAAATGATATTATTCGCCATATTATGCTTATATGATGGATGGAACGACAATTACTATACTTATTACTCTTATTATTATCAATCTAACTCATATTATTAGCCATATTATGCTTCCATGATCGATAGAACGACAATTACTATATTTATTACACTCATTACTATTAATCTAACTGATATTATTAACCATATTGTGCAGATATGATCGATAGAACGACAATTAGTATACTTATTACTCTTATTATTATCAATCTAACTCATATTATTAGCCATATTATGCTTCCATGGTCGATAGAACGACAATTACTATACTTATTATTCTTATTATTATTAATCTATCTCATATTATTAACCATATTCTGCAGATATGATCGATAGAACGACAATTACTATACTTATTACTCTTATTATCATCAATCCAACTCAGATTATTAGCCATATTATGCTTATATGATCGATAGAACGACAATTACTATACTTATTACTCATACTATTATCAATCTAAATGATATTATTCGCCATATTATGCTTATGTGATCGATAGAACGACAATTACTATACTTATTACTCTTATTATTACCAATCTAATTCATATTATTAGCCATATTATGCTTATATGATCGATAGAACGACAATTACTATACTTATTACTCTTATTATTATCAGTCTAAATCATATTATTCGCCATATTATGCTTATATGATCGATAGAACGACAATTACTATACTTATTACTCATACTATTATCAATCTAAATGATATTATTCGCCATATTATGCTTATATGATGGATAGAACGACAATTACTATACTTATTACACTCATTACTATTAATCTAACTCATATTATTAACCATATTGTGCAGATATGATCGATAGAACGACAATTACTATACTTATGACTCTTATTATTATCAAGCTAACTCATATTACTAGCGATATTATGCTTATATGATCGATAGAACGACAATTACTATACTTATTACTCTTATTATTATCAATCTAAATCATATTATTCGCCATATTATGCTTATATGATCGATAGAACGGCAATTACTATAGTTATTACTCTTATTATTATCAATCTAACTCATATTATTAGCCATATTATGCTTCCATGGTCGATAGAACGACAATTACTATACTTATTATTCTTATTATTATTAATCTATCTTATATTATTAACCATATTATGCAGATATGATCGATAGAACGACAATTACTATACTTATTACTCTTATTATTATCAATCTAACTCATATTATTAGCCATATTATGCTTATATGATCGATAGAACGACAATTACTATACTTATTACTCATATTATTATCAATCTAAATGATATTATTCGCCATATTATGCTAATATGATCGATAGAACGACAATTACTATACTTATTACTCTTATTATTATCAATCTAATCCATATTATTCGCCATATTATGCTTATATGATCGATAGAACGGCAATTAGTATAGTTATTACTCTTATTATTATTAATCTAACTCATATTATTAGCCATATTATGCTTATATGATCGATAGAACGACAATTACTGTACTTATTACACTCATTACAACTAATCTAACTCATATTATTAACCATATTGTGCAGATGTGATCGATAGAACGACAATTACTATACTTATTACTCTTATTATTATCAATCTAATCCATATTATTCGCCATATTATGCTTATATGATCGATAGAACGGCAATTACTATAGTTATTACTCTTATTATTATTAATCTAACTCATATTATTAGCCATATTATGCTTATATGATCGATAGAACGACAATTACTGTACTTATTACACTCATTACTACTAATCTAACTCATATTATTAACCATATTGTGCAGATGTGATCGATAGAACGACAATTACTATACTTATTACTCTTATTATTATCAATCTAACTCATATTATTAGCCATATTATGCTTCCATGGTCGATAGAACGACAATTACTATACTTATTATTCTTATTATTATTAATCTATCTCATATTATTAACCAAATTCTGCGGATATGATCGATAGAACGACAATTACTATACTTATTACTCTTATTATCATCAATCCAACTCAGATTATTAGCCATATTATGGTTATATGATCGATAGAACGACAATTACTATACTTATTACTCATACTATTATCAATCTAAATGATATTATTCGCCATATTATGCTTATATGATCGATAGAACGACAATTACTATACTTATTACTCTTATTATTACCAATCTAATTCATATAATTAGCCATATTATGCTTATATGATCGATAGAACGACAATTACTATACTTATTACTCATATTATTATCAATCTAAATGATATTATTCGCCATATTATGCTTATATGATGGATGGAACGACAATTACTATACTTATTACTCTTATTATTATCAATCTAACTCATATTATTAGCCATATTATGCTTCCATGATCGATAGAACGACAATTACTATACTTATTACTGTTATTATTATCAATCTAACTCATATTATTAGACATATTATGCTTATATGATCGAGAGAACGACAATTACTATACTTATTACACTCATTACTATTAATCTAACTCATATTATTAACCATATTGTGCAGATATGATCGATAGAACGACAATTACTATACTTATTACTCTTATTATTATCAATCTAACTCATATTATTAGCCACATTATGCATATATGATCGATAGAACGACAATTACTATACTTATTACTCTTATTATTATCAATCGGACTCATATTATTAGCCACATTATGCATATATGATCGATAGAACGGCAATTACTATACTTATTACTCTTATTATTATCAATCTAACTCATATTATTAGCCATATTATGCTTATATGATCGATAGAACGACAATTACTATATTTATTACACTCATTACTATTAATCTAACTGATATTATTAACCATATTGTGCAGATATGATCGATAGAACGACAATTAGTATACTTATTACTCTTATTATTATCAATCTAACTCATATTATTAGCCATATTATGCTTCCATGGTCGATAGAACGACAATTACTATACATATTATTCTTATTATTATTAATCTATCTCATATTATTAACCATATTCTGCAGATATGATCGATAGAACGACAATTACTATACTTATTACTCTTATTATCATCAATCCAACTCAGATTATTAGCCATATTATGCTTATATGATCGATAGAACGACAATTACTATACTTATTACTCATACTATTATCAATCTAAATGATATTATTCGCCATATTATGCTTATGTGATCGATAGAACGACAATTACTATACTTATTACTCTTATTATTACCAATCTAATTCATATTATTAGCCATATTATGCTTATATGATCGATAGAACGACAATTACTATACTTATTACTCTTATTATTATCAGTCTAAATCATATTATTCGCCATATTATGCTTATATGATCGATAGAACGACAATTACTATACTTATTACTCATACTATTATCAATCTAAATGATATTATTCGCCATATTATGCTTATATGATGGATAGAACGACAATTACTATACTTATTACTCTTATTAATATCAATCTAACTCATATTATTAGCCATATTATGCTTCCATGATCGATAGAACGACAATTACTATACTTATTACTGTTATTATTATCAATCTAACTCATATTATTAGCCATATTATGCTTATATGATCGATAGAACGACAATTACTATATTTATTACACTCATTACTATTAATCTAACTGATATTATTAACCATGTTGTGCAGATATGATCGATAGAACGACAATTAGTATACTTATTACTCTTATTATTATCAATCTAACTCATATTATTAGCCATATTATGCTTCCATGGTCGATAGAACTCCAATTACTATACTTATTACTCTTATTGTTATCAATCTAACTCATATTATTATCGATATTATGCTTATATGATCGATAGAACGACAATTACTATACTTATTACTCTTATTATTATTAATCTAACTCATATTATTAGCCATATTATGCTTATATGATCGATAGAACGACAATTACTATACTTATTACTCTTATTATTATCAATCTACATCGTATTATTCGCCATATTATTCTTATATGATCGATAGAACGACAATTACTATACTTATTACACTCATTACTATTAATCTAACTCATATTATTAACCATATTGTGCAGATATGATCGATAGAACGACAATTACTATACTTATGACTCTTATTATTATCAAGCTAACTCATATTATTAGCGATATTATGCTTATATGATCGATAGAACGACAATTACTATACTTATTACTCTTATTATTATCAATCTAAATCATATTATTCGCCATATTATGCTTATATGATCGATAGAACGGCAATTACTATAGTTATTACTCTTATTATTATCAATCTAACTCATATTATTAGCCATATTATGCTTCCATGGTCGATAGAACGACAATTACTATACTTATTATTCTTATTATTATTAATCTATCTCATATTATTAACCATATTATGCAGATATGATCGATAGAACGACAATTACTATACTTATTACTCTTATTATTATCAATCTAACTCATATTATTAGCCATATTATGCTTATATGATCGATAGAACGACAATTACTATACTTATTACTCATATTATTATCAATCTAAATGATATTATTCGCCATATTATGCTAATATGATCGATAGAACGACAATTACTATACTTATTACTCTTATTATTATCAATCTAATCCATATTATTCGCCATATTATGCTTATATGATCGATAGAACGGCAATTAGTATAGTTATTACTCTTATTATTATTAATCTAACGCATATTATTAGCCATATTATGCTTATATGATCGATAGAACGACAATTACTGTACTTATTACACTCATTACTACTAATCTAACTCATATTATTAACCATATTGTGCAGATGTGATCGATAGAACGACAATTACTATACTTATTACTCTTATTATTATCAATCTAACTCATATTATTAGCCATATTATGCTTCCATGGTCGATAGAACGACAATTACTATACTTATTACTCTTATTATCATCAATCCAACTCAGATTATTAGCCATATTATGCTTATATGATCGATAGAACGACAATTACTATACTTATTACTCATACTATTATCAATCTAAATGATATTATTCGCCATATTATGCTTATATGATCGATAGAACGACAATTACTATACTTATTACTCTTATTATTACCAATCTAATTCATATTATTAGCCATATTATGCTTATATGATCGATAGAACGACAATTACTATACTTATTACTCTTATTATTATCAGTCTAAATCATATTATTCGCCATATTATGCTTATATGATCGATAGAACGACAATTACTATACTTATTACTCTTATCATTATCAATCTAACACATATTATTAGCCATATTATGCTTCCATGGTCGATAGAACGACAATTACTATACTTATTATTCTTATTATTATTAATCTATCTCATATTGTTAACCATATTATGCAGATATGATCGATGGAACGACAATTACTATACTTATTACTCTTATTATTATCAATCTAACTCATATTATTAGCCATATTATGCTTCCATGGTCGATAGAACTCCAATTACTATACTTATTACTCATACTATTATCAATCTAAATGATATTATTCGCCATATTATGCTTATGTGATCGATAGAACGACAATTACTATACTTGTTACTCTTATTATTACCAATCTAACTCATATTACTAGCGATATTATGCTTATATGATCGATAGAACGACAATTACTATACTTATTACTCTTATTATTATCAATCTAAATCATATTATTCGCCATATTATGCTTATATGATCGATAGAACGGCAATTACTATAGTTATTACTCTTATTATTATCAATCTAACTCATATTATTAGCCATATTATGCTTCCATGGTCGATAGAACGACAATTACTATACTTATTATTCTTATTATTATTAATCTATCTCATATTATTAACCATATTATGCAGATATGATCGATAGAACGACAATTACTATACTTATTACTCTTATTATTATCAATCTAACTCATATTATTAGCCATATTATGCTTATATGATCGATAGAACGACAATTACTATACTTATTACTCATATTATTATCAATCTAAATGATATTATTCGCCATATTATGCTAATATGATCGATAGAACGACAATTACTATACTTATTACTCTTATTATTATCAATCTAATCCATATTATTCGCCATATTATGCTTATATGATCGATAGAACGGCAATTAGTATAGTTATTACTCTTATTATTATTAATCTAACTCATATTATTAGCCATATTATGCTTATATGATCGATAGAACGACAATTACTGTACTTATTACACTCATTACAACTAATCTAACTCATATTATTAACCATATTGTGCAGATGTGATCGATAGAACGACAATTACTATACTTATTACTCTTATTATTATCAATCTAATCCATATTATTCGCCATATTATGCTTATATGATCGATAGAACGGCAATTACTATAGTTATTACTCTTATTATTATTAATCTAACTCATATTATTAGCCATATTATGCTTATATGATCGATAGAACGACAATTACTGTACTTATTACACTCATTACTACTAATCTAACTCATATTATTAACCATATTGTGCAGATGTGATCGATAGAACGACAATTACTATACTTATTACTCTTATTATTATCAATCTAACTCATATTATTAGCCATATTATGCTTCCATGGTCGATAGAACGACAATTACTATACTTATTATTCTTATTATTATTAATCTATCTCATATTATTAACCAAATTCTGCGGATATGATCGATAGAACGACAATTACTATACTTATTACTCTTATTATCATCAATCCAACTCAGATTATTAGCCATATTATGGTTATATGATCGATAGAACGACAATTACTATACTTATTACTCATACTATTATCAATCTAAATGATATTATTCGCCATATTATGCTTATATGATCGATAGAACGACAATTACTATACTTATTACTCTTATTATTACCAATCTAATTCATATAATTAGCCATATTATGCTTATATGATCGATAGAACGACAATTACTATACTTATTACTCATATTATTATCAATCTAAATGATATTATTCGCCATATTATGCTTATATGATGGATGGAACGACAATTACTATACTTATTACTCTTATTATTATCAATCTAACTCATATTATTAGCCATATTATGCTTCCATGATCGATAGAACGACAATTACTATACTTATTACTGTTATTATTATCAATCTAACTCATATTATTAGACATATTATGCTTATATGATCGAGAGAACGACAATTACTATACTTATTACACTCATTACTATTAATCTAACTCATATTATTAACCATATTGTGCAGATATGATCGATAGAACGACAATTACTATACTTATTACTCTTATTATTATCAATCTAACTCATATTATTAGCCACATTATGCATATATGATCGATAGAACGACAATTACTATACTTATTACTCTTATTATTATCAATCGGACTCATATTATTAGCCACATTATGCATATATGATCGATAGAACGGCAATTACTATACTTATTACTCTTATTATTATCAATCTAACTCATATTATTAGCCATATTATGCTTATATGATCGATAGAACGACAATTACTATACTTATTACTCTTATTATTATCAATCTAACTCATATTATTAGCCATATTATGCTTCCATGATCGATAGAACGACAATTACTATATTTATTACACTCATTACTATTAATCTAACTGATATTATTAACCATATTGTGCAGATATGATCGATAGAACGACAATTAGTATACTTATTACTCTTATTATTATCAATCTAACTCATATTATTAGCCATATTATGCTTCCATGGTCGATAGAACGACAATTACTATACATATTATTCTTATTATTATTAATCTATCTCATATTATTAACCATATTCTGCAGATATGATCGATAGAACGACAATTACTATACTTATTACTCTTATTATCATCAATCCAACTCAGATTATTAGCCATATTATGCTTATATGATCGATAGAACGACAATTACTATACTTATTACTCATACTATTATCAATCTAAATGATATTATTCGCCATATTATGCTTATGTGATCGATAGAACGACAATTACTATACTTATTACTCTTATTATTACCAATCTAATTCATATTATTAGCCATATTATGCTTATATGATCGATAGAACGACAATTACTATACTTATTACTCTTATTATTATCAGTCTAAATCATATTATTCGCCATATTATGCTTATATGATCGATAGAACGACAATTACTATACTTATTACTCATACTATTATCAATCTAAATGATATTATTCGCCATATTATGCTTATATGATGGATAGAACGACAATTACTATACTTATTACTCTTATTAATATCAATCTAACTCATATTATTAGCCATATTATGCTTCCATGATCGATAGAACGACAATTACTATACTTATTACTGTTATTATTATCAATCTAACTCATATTATTAGCCATATTATGCTTATATGATCGATAGAACGACAATTACTATATTTATTACACTCATTACTATTAATCTAACTGATATTATTAACCATGTTGTGCAGATATGATCGATAGAACGACAATTAGTATACTTATTACTCTTATTATTATCAATCTAACTCATATTATTAGCCATATTATGCTTCCATGGTCGATAGAACTCCAATTACTATACTTATTACTCTTATTGTTATCAATCTAACTCATATTATTATCGATATTAAGCTTATATGATCGATAGAACGACAATTACTATACTTATTACTCTTATTATTATTAATCTAACTCATATTATTAGCCATATTATGCTTATATGATCGATAGAACGACAATTACTATACTTATTACTCTTATTATTATCAATCTACATCGTATTATTCGCCATATTATTCTTATATGATCGATAGAACGACAATTACTATACTTATTACACTCATTACTATTAATCTAACTCATATTATTAACCATATTGTGCAGATATGATCGATAGAACGACAATTACTATACTTATGACTCTTATTATTATCAAGCTAACTCATATTATTAGCGATATTATGCTTATATGATCGATAGAACGACAATTACTATACTTATTACTCTTATTATTATCAATCTAAATCATATTATTCGCCATATTATGCTTATATGATCGATAGAACGGCAATTACTATAGTTATTACTCTTATTATTATCAATCTAACTCATATTATTAGCCATATTATGCTTCCATGGTCGATAGAACGACAATTACTATACTTATTATTCTTATTATTATTAATCTATCTCATATTATTAACCATATTATGCAGATATGATCGATAGAACGACAATTACTATACTTATTACTCTTATTATTATCAATCTAACTCATATTATTAGCCATATTATGCTTATATGATCGATAGAACGACAATTACTATACTTATTACTCATATTATTATCAATCTAAATGATATTATTCGCCATATTATGCTAATATGATCGATAGAACGACAATTACTATACTTATTACTCTTATTATTATCAATCTAATCCATATTATTCGCCATATTATGCTTATATGATCGATAGAACGGCAATTAGTATAGTTATTACTCTTATTATTATTAATCTAACGCATATTATTAGCCATATTATGCTTATATGATCGATAGAACGACAATTACTGTACTTATTACACTCATTACTACTAATCTAACTCATATTATTAACCATATTGTGCAGATGTGATCGATAGAACGACAATTACTATACTTATTACTCTTATTATTATCAATCTAACTCATATTATTAGCCATATTATGCTTCCATGGTCGATAGAACGACAATTACTATACTTATTACTCTTATTATCATCAATCCAACTCAGATTATTAGCCATATTATGCTTATATGATCGATAGAACGACAATTACTATACTTATTACTCATACTATTATCAATCTAAATGATATTATTCGCCATATTATGCTTATATGATCGATAGAACGACAATTACTATACTTATTACTCTTATTATTACCAATCTAATTCATATTATTAGCCATATTATGCTTATATGATCGATAGAACGACAATTACTATACTTATTACTCTTATTATTATCAGTCTAAATCATATTATTCGCCATATTATGCTTATATGATCGATAGAACGACAATTACTATACTTATTACTCTTATCATTATCAATCTAACACATATTATTAGCCATATTATGCTTCCATGGTCGATAGAACGACAATTACTATACTTATTATTCTTATTATTATTAATCTATCTCATATTGTTAACCATATTATGCAGATATGATCGATGGAACGACAATTACTATACTTATTACTCTTATTATTATCAATCTAACTCATATTATTAGCCATATTATGCTTCCATGGTCGATAGAACTCCAATTACTATACTTATTACTCTTATTGTTATCAATCTAACTCATATTATTATCGATATTATGCTTATATGATCGATAGAACGACAATTACTATACTTATTACTCTTATTATTACCAATCTAATTCATATTATTAGCCATATTATGCTTATATGATCGATAGAACGACAATTACTATACTTATTACTCTTATTATTATCAGTCTAAATCATATTATTCGCCATATTATGCTTATATGATCGATAGAACGACAATTACTATACTTATTACTCATATTATTATCAATCTAAATGATATTATTCGCCATATTATGCTAATATGATCGATAGAACGACAATTACTATACTTATTACTCTTATTATTATCAATCTAATCCATATTATTCGCCATATTATGCTTATATGATCGATAGAACGGCAATTAGTATAGTTATTACTCTTATTATTATTAATCTAACTCATATTATTAGCCATATTATGCTTATATGATCGATAGAACGACAATTACTGTACTTATTACACTCATTACTACTAATCTAACTCATATTATTAACCATATTGTGCAGATGTGATCGATAGAACGACAATTACTATACTTATTACTCTTATTATTATCAATCTAACTCATATTATTAGCCATATTATGCTTCCATGGTCGATAGAACGACAATTACTATACTTATTACTCTTATTATCATCAATCCAACTCAGATTATTAGCCATATTATGCTTATATGATCGATAGAACGACAATTACTATACTTATTACTCATACTATTATCAATCTAAATGATATTATTCGCCATATTATGCTTATATGATCGATAGAACGACAATTACTATACTTATTACTCTTATTATTACCAATCTAATTCATATTATTAGCCATATTATGCTTATATGATCGATAGAACGACAATTACTATACTTATTACTCTTATTATTATCAGTCTAAATCATATTATTCGCCATATTATGCTTATATGATCGATAGAACGACAATTACTATACTTATTACTCTTATCATTATCAATCTAACACATATTATTAGCCATATTATGCTTCCATGGTCGATAGAACGACAATTACTATACTTATTATTCTTATTATTATTAATCTATCTCATATTGTTAACCATATTATGCAGATATGATCGATGGAACGACAATTACTATACTTATTACTCTTATTATTATCAATCTAACTCATATTATTAGCCATATTATGCTTATATGATCGATAGAACGACAATTACTATACTTATTACTCATACTATTATCAATCTAAATGATATTATTCGCCATATTATGCTTATATGATGGATGGAACGACAATTACTATACTTATTACTCTTATTATTATCAATCTAACTCATATTATTAGCCATATTATGCTTCCATGATCGATAGAACGACAATTACTATACTTATTACTGTTATTATTATCAATCTAACTCATATTATTAGACATATTATGCTTATATGATCGAGAGAACGACAATTACTATACTTATTACACTCATTACTATTAATCTAACTCATATTATTAACCATATTGTGCAGATATGATCGATAGAACGACAATTACTATACTTATTACTCTTATTATTATCAATCTAACTCATATTATTAGCCACATTATGCATATATGATCGATAGAACGGCAATTACTATACTTATTACTCTTATTATTATCAATCTAACTCATATTATTAGCCATATTATGCTTCCATGGTCGATAGAACTCCAATTACTATACTTATTACTCTTATTGTTATCAATCTAACTCATATTATTATCGATATTATGCTTATATGATCGATAGAACGACAATTACTATACTTATTACTCTTATTATTACCAATCTAATTCATATTATTAGCCATATTATGCTTATATGATCGATAGAACGACAATTACTATACTTATTACTCTTATTATTATCAGTCTAAATCATATTATTCGCCATATTATGCTTATATGATCGATAGAACGACAATTACTATACTTATTACTCATACTATTATCAATCTAAATGATATTATTCGCCATATTATGCTTATATGATGGATAGAACGACAATTACTATACTTATTACTCTTATTAATATCAATCTAACTCATATTATTAGCCATATTATGCTTCTATGATCGATAGAACGACAATTACTATACTTATTACTGTTATTATTATCAATCTAACTCATATTATTAGCCATATTATGCTTATATGATCGATAGAACGACAATTACTATATTTATTACACTCATTACTATTAATCTAACTGATATTATTAACCATGTTGTGCAGATATGATCGATAGAACGACAATTAGTATACTTATTACTCTTATTATTATCAATCTAACTCATATTATTAGCCATATTATGCTTCCATGGTCGATAGAACTCCAATTACTATACTTATTACTCTTATTGTTATCAATCTAACTCATATTATTATCGATATTATGCTTATATGATCGATAGAACGACAATTACTATACTTATTACTCTTATTATTATTAATCTAACTCATATTATTAGCCATATTATGCTTATATGATCGATAGAACGACAATTACTATACTTATTACTCTTATTATTATCAATCTAAATCGTATTATTCGCCATATTATTCTTATATGATCGATAGAACGACAATTACTATACTTATTACACTCATTACTATTAATCTAACTCATATTATTAACCATATTGTGCAGATATGATCGATAGAACGACAATTACTATACTTATGACTCTTATTATTATCAAGCTAACTCATATTATTAGCGATATTATGCTTATATGATCGATAGAACGACAATTACTATACTTATTACTCTTATTATTATCAATCTAAATCATATTATTCGCCATATTATGCTTATATGATCGATAGAACGGCAATTACTATAGTTATTACTCTTATTATTATCAATCTAACTCATATTATTAGCCATATTATGCTTCCATGGTCGATAGAACGACAATTACTATACTTATTATTCTTATTATTATTAATCTATCTCATATTATTAACCATATTATGCAGATATGATCGATAGAACGACAATTACTATACTTATTACTCTTATTATTATCAATCTAACTCATATTATTAGCCATATTATGCTTATATGATCGATAGAACGACAATTACTATACTTATTACTCATATTATTATCAATCTAAATGATATTATTCGCCATATTATGCTAATATGATTAATAGAACGACAATTACTATACTTATTACTCTTATTATTATCAATCTAATCCATATTATTCGCCATATTATGCTTATATGATCGATAGAACGGCAATTAGTATAGTTATTACTCTTATTATTATTAATCTAACTCATATTATTAGCCATATTATGCTTATATGATCGATAGAACGACAATTACTGTACTTATTACACTCATTACTACTAATCTAACTCATATTATTAACCATATTGTGCAGATGTGATCGATAGAACGACAATTACTATACTTATTACTCTTATTATTATCAATCTAACTCATATTATTAGCCATATTATGCTTCCATGGTCGATAGAACGACAATTACTATACTTATTATTCTTATTATTATTAATCTATCTCATATTATTAACCGTATTCTGCGGATATGATCGATAGAACGACAATTACTATACTTATTACTCTTATTATCATCAATCCAACTCAGATTATTAGCCATATTATGCTTATATGATCGATAGAACGACAATTACTATACTTATTACTCATACTATTATCAATCTAAATGATATTATTCGCCATATTATGCTTATATGATCGATAGAACGACAATTACTATACTTATTACTCTTATTATTACCAATCTAATTCATATTATTAGCCATATTATGCTTATATGATCGATAGAACGACAATTACTATACTTATTACTCATACTATTATCAATCTAAATGATATTATTAGCCATATTATGCTTATATGATCGATAGAACGACAATTACTATACTTATTACTCATATTATTATCAATCTAAATGATATTATTCGCCATATTATGCTTATATGATGGATGGAACGACAATTACTATACTTATTACTCTTATTATTATCAATCTAACTCATATTATTAGCCATATTATGCTTCCATGATCGATAGAACGACAATTACTATATTTATTACACTCATTACTATTAAT
Source organism: Megachile rotundata (assembly GCF_050947335.1). NCBI lineage: Eukaryota > Metazoa > Arthropoda > Insecta > Hymenoptera > Megachilidae > Megachile > Megachile rotundata. Next base: position 10,573 of record NW_027473437.1, on the reverse strand, counting down.
CTAACTGATATTATTAACCATATTGTGCAGATATGATCGATAGAACGACAATTAGTATACTTATTACTCTTATTATTATCAATCTAACTCATATTATTAGCCATATTATGCTTCCATGGTCGATAGAACTCCAATTACTATACTTATTACTCTTATTGTTATCAATCTAACTCATATTATTATCGATATTATGCTTATATGATCGATAGAACGACAATTACTATACTTATTACTCTTATTATTATTAATCTAACTCATATTATTAGCCATATTATGCTTATATGATCGATAGAACGACAATTACTATACTTATTACTCTTATTATTATCAATCTAAATCGTATTATTCGCCATATTATTCTTATATGATCGATAGAACGACAATTACTATACTTATTACACTCATTACTATTAATCTAACTCATATTATTAACCATATTGTGCAGATATGATCGATAGAACGACAATTACTATACTTATTACTCATATTATTATCAATCTAAATGATATTATTCGCCATATTATGCTAATATGATCGATAGAACGACAATTACTATACTTATTACTCTTATCATTATCAATCTAACACATATTATTAGCCATATTATGCTTCCATGGTCGATAGAACGACAATTACTATACTTATTATTCTTATTATTATTAATCTATCTCATATTGTTAACCATATTATGCAGATATGATCGATGGAACGACAATTACTATACTTATTACTCTTATTATTATCAATCTAACTCATATTATTAGCCATATTATGCTTGTATGATCGATAGAACGACAATTACTATACTTATTACTCATATTATTATCAATCTAAATGATATTATTCGCCATATTATGCTTATATGATGGATAGAACGACAATTACTATACTTATTACTCTTATTATTATCAATCTAACTCATATTATTAGCCATATTATGCTTCCATGGTCGATAGAACGACAATTACTATACTTATTACTCTTATTATCATCAATCCAACTCAGATTATTAGCCATATTATGCTTATATGATCGATAGAACGACAATTACTATACTTATTACTCATACTATTATCAATCTAAATGATATTATTCGCCATATTATGCTTATATGATCGATAGAACGACAATTACTATACTTATTACTCTTATTATTACCAATCTAATTCATATTATTAGCCATATTATGCTTATATGATCGATAGAACGACAATTACTATACTTATTACTCTTATTATTATCAGTCTAAATCATATTATTCGCCATATTATGCTTATATGATCGATAGAACGACAATTACTATACTTATTACTCTTATCATTATCAATCTAACACATATTATTAGCCATATTATGCTTCCATGGTCGATAGAACGACAATTACTATACTTATTATTCTTATTATTATTAATCTATCTCATATTGTTAACCATATTATGCAGATATGATCGATGGAACGACAATTACTATACTTATTACTCTTATTATTATCAATCTAACTCATATTATTAGCCATATTATGCTTATATGATCGATAGAACGACAATTACTATACTTATTACTCATACTATTATCAATCTAAATGATATTATTCGCCATATTATGCTTATATGATGGATGGAACGACAATTACTATACTTATTACTCTTATTATTATCAATCTAACTCATATTATTAGCCATATTATGCTTCCATGATCGATAGAACGACAATTACTATACTTATTACTGTTATTATTATCAATCTAACTCATATTATTAGACATATTATGCTTATATGATCGAGAGAACGACAATTACTATACTTATTACACTCATTACTATTAATCTGACTCATATTATTAACCATATTGTGCAGATATGATCGATAGAACGACAATTACTATACTTATTACTCTTATTATTATCAATCTAACTCATATTATTAGCCACATTATGCATATATGATCGATAGAACGGCAATTACTATACTTATTACTCTTATTATTATCAATCTAACTCATATTATTAGCCATATTATGCTTCCATGGTCGATAGAACTCCAATTACTATACTTATTACTCTTATTGTTATCAATCTAACTCATATTATTATCGATATTATGCTTATATGATCGATAGAACGACAATTACTATACTTATTACTCTTATTATTACCAATCTAATTCATATTATTAGCCATATTATGCTTATATGATCGATAGAACGACAATTACTATACTTATTACTCTTATTATTATCAGTCTAAATCATATTATTCGCCATATTATGCTTATATGATCGATAGAACGACAATTACTATACTTATTACTCATACTATTATCAATCTAAATGATATTATTCGCCATATTATGCTTATATGATGGATAGAACGACAATTACTATACTTATTACTCTTATTAATATCAATCTAACTCATATTATTAGCCATATTATGCTTCCATGATCGATAGAACGACAATTACTATACTTATTACTGTTATTATTATCAATCTAACTCATATTATTAGCCATATTATGCTTATATGATCGATAGAACGACAATTACTATATTTATTACACTCATTACTATTAATCTAACTGATATTATTAACCATGTTGTGCAGATATGATCGATAGAACGACAATTAGTATACTTATTACTCTTATTATTATCAATCTAACTCATATTATTAGCCATATTATGCTTCCATGGTCGATAGAACTCCAATTACTATACTTATTACTCTTATTGTTATCAATCTAACTCATATTATTATCGATATTATGCTTATATGATCGATAGAACGACAATTACTATACTTATTACTCTTATTATTATTAATCTAACTCATATTATTAGCCATATTATGCTTATATGATCGATAGAACGACAATTACTATACTTATTACTCTTATTATTATCAATCTAAATCGTATTATTCGCCATATTATTCTTATATGATCGATAGAACGACAATTACTATACTTATTACACTCATTACTATTAATCTAACTCATATTATTAACCATATTGTGCAGATATGATCGATAGAACGACAATTACTATACTTATGACTCTTATTATTATCAAGCTAACTCATATTATTAGCGATATTATGCTTATATGATCGATAGAACGACAATTACTATACTTATTACTCTTATTATTATCAATCTAAATCATATTATTCGCCATATTATGCTTATATGATCGATAGAACGGCAATTACTATAGTTATTACTCTTATTATTATCAATCTAACTCATATTATTAGCCATATTATGCTTCCATGGTCGATAGAACGACAATTACTATACTTATTATTCTTATTATTATTAATCTATCTCATATTATTAACCATATTATGCAGATATGATCGATAGAACGACAATTACTATACTTATTACTCTTATTATTATCAATCTAACTCATATTATTAGCCATATTATGCTTATATGATCGATAGAACGACAATTACTATATTTATTACACTCATTACTATTAATCTAACTGATATTATTAACCATGTTGTGCAGATATGATCGATAGAACGACAATTAGTATACTTATTACTCTTATTATTATCAATCTAACTCATATTATTAGCCATATTATGCTTCCATGGTCGATAGAACTCCAATTACTATACTTATTACTCTTATTGTTATCAATCTAACTCATATTATTATCGATATTATGCTTATATGATCGATAGAACGACAATTACTATACTTATTACTCTTATTATTATTAATCTAACTCATATTATTAGCCATATTATGCTTATATGATCGATAGAACGACAATTACTATACTTATTACTCTTATTATTATCAATCTAAATCGTATTATTCGCCATATTATTCTTATATGATCGATAGAACGACAATTACTATACTTATTACACTCATTACTATTAATCTAACTCATATTATTAACCATATTGTGCAGATATGATCGATAGAACGACAATTACTATACTTATGACTCTTATTATTATCAAGCTAACTCATATTATTAGCGATATTATGCTTATATGATCGATAGAACGACAATTACTATACTTATTACTCTTATTATTATCAATCTAAATCATATTATTCGCCATATTATGCTTATATGATCGATAGAACGGCAATTACTATAGTTATTACTCTTATTATTATCAATCTAACTCATATTATTAGCCATATTATGCTTCCATGGTCGATAGAACGACAATTACTATACTTATTATTCTTATTATTATTAATCTATCTCATATTATTAACCATATTATGCAGATATGATCGATAGAACGACAATTACTATACTTATTACTCTTATTATTATCAATCTAACTCATATTATTAGCCATATTATGCTTATATGATCGATAGAACGACAATTACTATACTTATTACTCATATTATTATCAATCTAAATGATATTATTCGCCATATTATGCTAATATGATTAATAGAACGACAATTACTATACTTATTACTCTTATTATTATCAATCTAATCCATATTATTCGCCATATTATGCTTATATGATCGATAGAACGGCAATTAGTATAGTTATTACTCTTATTATTATTAATCTAACTCATATTATTAGCCATATTATGCTTATATGATCGATAGAACGACAATTACTGTACTTATTACACTCATTACTACTAATCTAACTCATATTATTAACCATATTGTGCAGATGTGATCGATAGAACGACAATTACTATACTTATTACTCTTATTATTATCAATCTAACTCATATTATTAGCCATATTATGCTTCCATGGTCGATAGAACGACAATTACTATACTTATTATTCTTATTATTATTAATCTATCTCATATTATTAACCGTATTCTGCGGATATGATCGATAGAACGACAATTACTATACATATTACTCTTATTATCATCAATCCAACTCAGATTATTAGCCATATTATGCTTATATGATCGATAGAACGACAATTACTATACTTATTACTCATACTATTATCAATCTAAATGATATTATTCGCCATATTATGCTTATATGATCGATAGAACGACAATTACTATACTTATTACTCTTATTATTACCAATCTAATTCATATTATTAGCCATATTATGCTTATATGATCGATAGAACGACAATTACTATACTTATTACTCTTATTATTATCAGTCTAAATCATATTATTCGCCATATTATGCTTATATGATCGATAGAACGACAATTACTATACTTATTACTCTTATCATTATCAATCTAACACATATTATTAGCCATATTATGCTTCCATGGTCGATAGAACTCCAATTACTATACTTATTACTCTTATTGTTATCAATCTAACTCATATTATTATCGATATTATGCTTATATGATCGATAGAACGACAATTACTATACTTATTACTCTTATTATTATTAATCTAACTCATATTATTAGCCATATTATGCTTATATGATCGATAGAACGACAATTACTATACTTATTACTCTTATTATTATCAATCTAAATCGTATTATTCGCCATATTATTCTTATATGATCGATAGAACGACAATTACTATACTTATTACACTCATTACTATTAATCTAACTCATATTATTAACCATATTGTGCAGATATGATCGATAGAACGACAATTACTATACTTATGACTCTTATTATTATCAAGCTAACTCATATTATTAGCGATATTATGCTTATATGATCGATAGAACGACAATTACTATACTTATTACTCTTATTATTATCAATCTAAATCATATTATTCGCCATATTATGCTTATATGATCGATAGAACGGCAATTACTATAGTTATTACTCTTATTATTATCAATCTAACTCATATTATTAGCCATATTATGCTTCCATGGTCGATAGAACGACAATTACTATACTTATTATTCTTATTATTATTAATCTATCTCATATTATTAACCATATTATGCAGATATGATCGATAGAACGACAATTACTATACTTATTACTCTTATTATTATCAATCTAACTCATATTATTAGCCATATTATGCTTATATGATCGATAGAACGACAATTACTATACTTATTACTCATATTATTATCAAACTAAATGATATTATTCGCCATATTATGCTAATATGATTAATAGAACGACAATTACTATACTTATTACTCTTATTATTATCAATCTAATCCATATTATTCGCCATATTATGCTTATATGATCGATAGAACGGCAATTAGTATAGTTATTACTCTTATTATTATTAATCTAACTCATATTATTAGCCATATTATGCTTATATGATCGATAGAACGACAATTACTGTACTTATTACACTCATTACTACTAATCTAACTCATATTATTAACCATATTGTGCAGATGTGATCGATAGAACGACAATTACTATACTTATTACTCTTATTATTATCAATCTAACTCATATTATTAGCCATATTATGCTTCCATGGTCGATAGAACGACAATTACTATACTTATTATTCTTATTATTATTAATCTATCTCATATTATTAACCGTATTCTGCGGATATGATCGATAGAACGACAATTACTATACTTATTACTCTTATTATCATCAATCCAACTCAGATTATTAGCCATATTATGCTAATATGATCGATAGAACGACAATTACTATACTTATTACTCATACTATTATCAATCTAAATGATATTATTCGCCATATTATGCTTATATGATCGATAGAACGACAATTACTATACTTATTACTCTTATCATTATCAATCTAACACATATTATTTGCCATATTATGCTTCCATGGTCGATAGAACTCCAATTACTATACTTATTACTCTTATTGTTATCAATCTAACTCATATTATTATCGATATTATGCTTATATGATCGATAGAACGACAATTACTATACTTATTACTCTTATTATTATTAATCTAACTCATATTATTAGCCATATTATGCTTATATGATCGATAGAACGACAATTACTATACTTATTACTCTTATTATTATCAATCTAAATCGTATTATTCGCCATATTATTCTTGTATGATCGATAGAACGACAATTACTATACTTATTACACTCATTACTATTAATCTAACTCATATTATTAACCATATTGTGCAGATATGATCGATAGAACGACAATTACTATACTTATGACTCTTATTATTATCAAGCTAACTCATATTATTAGCGATATTATGCTTATATGATCGATAGAACGACAATTACTATACTTATTACTCTTATTATTATCAATCTAAATCATATTATTCGCCATATTATGCTTATATGATCGATAGAACGGCAATTACTATAGTTATTACTCTTATTATTATCAATCTAACTCATATTATTAGCCATATTATGCTTCCATGGTCGATAGAACGACAATTACTATACTTATTATTCTTATTATTATTAATCTATCTCATATTATTAACCGTATTCTGCGGATATGATCGATAGAACGACAATTACTATACTTATTACTCTTATTATCATCAATCCAACTCAGATTATTAGCCATATTATGCTTATATGATCGATAGAACGACAATTACTATACTTATTACTCATACTATTATCAATCTAAATGATATTATTCGCCATATTATGCTTATATGATCGATAGAACGACAATTACTATACTTATTACTCTTATTATTACCAATCTAATTCATATTATTAGCCATATTATGCTTATATGATCGATAGAACGACAATTACTGTACTTATTACACTCATTACTACTAATCTAACTCATATTATTAACCATATTGTGCAGATGTGATCGATAGAACGACAATTACTATACTTATTACTCTTATTATTATCAATCTAACTCATATTATTAGCCATATTATGCTTCCATGGTCGATAGAACGACAATTACTATACTTATTATTCTTATTATTATTAATCTATCTCATATTATTAACCGTATTCTGCGGATATGATCGATAGAACGACAATTACTATACTTATTACTCTTATTATCATCAATCCAACTCAGATTATTAGCCATATTATGCTTATATGATCGATAGAACGACAATTACTATACTTATTACTCATACTATTATCAATCTAAATGATATTATTCGCCATATTATGCTTATATGATCGATAGAACGACAATTACTATACTTATTACTCTTATTATTACCAATCTAATTCATATTATTAGCCATATTATGCTTATATGATCGATAGAACGACAATTACTATACTTATTACTCATACTATTATCAATCTAAATGATATTATTAGCCATATTATGCTTATATGATCGATAGAACGACAATTACTATACTTATTACTCATACTATTATCAATCTAAATGATATTATTCGCCATATTATGCTTATATGATGGATGGAACGACAATTACTATACTTATTACTCTTATTATTATCAATCTAACTCATATTATTAGCCATATTATGCTTCCATGATCGATAGAACGACAATTACTATATTTATTACACTCATTACTATTAATCTAACTGATATTATTAACCATATTGTGCAGATATGATCGATAGAACGACAATTAGTATACTTATTACTCTTATTATTATCAATCTAACTCATATTATTAGCCATATTATGCTTCCATGGTCGATAGAACTCCAATTACTATACTTATTACTCTTATTGTTATCAATCTAACTCATATTATTATCGATATTATGCTTATATGATCGATAGAACGACAATTACTATACTTATTACTCTTATTATTATTAATCTAACTCATATTATTAGCCATATTATGCTTATATGATCGATAGAACGACAATTACTATACTTATTACTCTTATTATTATCAATCTAAATCGTATTATTCGCCATATTATTCTTATATGATCGATAGAACGACAATTACTATACTTATTACACTCATTACTATTAATCTAACTCATATTATTAACCATATTGTGCAGATATGATCGATAGAACGACAATTACTATACTTATTACTCATATTATTATCAATCTAAATGATATTATTCGCCATATTATGCTAATATGATCGATAGAACGACAATTACTATACTTATTACTCTTATCATTATCAATCTAACACATATTATTAGCCATATTATGCTTCCATGGTCGATAGAACGACAATTACTATACTTATTATTCTTATTATTATTAATCTATCTCATATTGTTAACCATATTATGCAGATATGATCGATGGAACGACAATTACTATACTTATTACTCTTATTATTATCAATCTAACTCATATTATTAGCCATATTATGCTTGTATGATCGATAGAACGACAATTACTATACTTATTACTCATATTATTATCAATCTAAATGATATTATTCGCCATATTATGCTTATATGATGGATAGAACGACAATTACTATACTTATTACTCTTATTATTATCAATCTAACTCATATTATTAGCCATATTATGCTTCCATGGTCGATAGAACGACAATTACTATACTTATTACTCTTATTATCATCAATCCAACTCAGATTATTAGCCATATTATGCTTATATGATCGATAGAACGACAATTACTATACTTATTACTCATACTATTATCAATCTAAATGATATTATTCGCCATATTATGCTTATATGATCGATAGAACGACAATTACTATACTTATTACTCTTATTATTACCAATCTAATTCATATTATTAGCCATATTATGCTTATATGATCGATAGAACGACAATTACTATACTTATTACTCTTATTATTATCAGTCTAAATCATATTATTCGCCATATTATGCTTATATGATCGATAGAACGACAATTACTATACTTATTACTCTTATCATTATCAATCTAACACATATTATTAGCCATATTATGCTTCCATGGTCGATAGAACGACAATTACTATACTTATTATTCTTATTATTATTAATCTATCTCATATTGTTAACCATATTATGCAGATATGATCGATCGAACGACAATTACTATACTTATTACTCTTATTATTATCAATCTAACTCATATTATTAGCCATATTATGCTTATATGATCGATAGAACGACAATTACTATACTTATTACTCATACTATTATCAATCTAAATGATATTATTCGCCATATTATGCTTATATGATGGATGGAACGACAATTACTATACTTATTACTCTTATTATTATCAATCTAACTCATATTATTAGCCATATTATGCTTCCATGATCGATAGAACGACAATTACTATACTTATTACTGTTATTATTATCAATCTAACTCATATTATTAGACATATTATGCTTATATGATCGAGAGAACGACAATTACTATACTTATTACACTCATTACTATTAATCTGACTCATATTATTAACCATATTGTGCAGATATGATCGATAGAACGACAATTACTATACTTATTACTCTTATTATTATCAATCTAACTCATATTATTAGCCACATTATGCATATATGATCGATAGAACGGCAATTACTATACTTATTACTCTTATTATTATCAATCTAACTCATATTATTAGCCATATTATGCTTCCATGGTCGATAGAACTCCAATTACTATACTTATTACTCTTATTGTTATCAATCTAACTCATATTATTATCGATATTATGCTTAT